>NC_048587.1:6006009-6013509 GCF_013265735.2 Oncorhynchus mykiss | reverse complement strand
GCTAATAATGGGAACCTCAAGTTAAAAAGGGGGCCGGTGTGGGGACCTCAAAGAAAACAATGTGCCAGTGTGTTAGAAACACCCAGGCCGATTTCAGATCCTAGTCCGTCCACCCAGGCCGATTTCAGATCCTAGTCCATCCACCCAGGCCGATTTCAGATCCTAGTCCGTCCACCCAGGCCGATTTCGGATTCTAGTCCGTCCCTATCTAGCGACATAGCTATAGCTAGCATAATTACATTATTTTAGATCCTAGTCCTTCCCTAGCTAGCTACATAGCTATAGCTAGTATAATTACATTATTTTAGATCCTAATCCTTCTCTAGCTAGCTACATAGCTATAGCTAGCATAATTACATTATTTTAGATCCTAGTCCTTCCCTAGCTAGCTACATAGCTATAGCTAGCATAATTCCATAATTTTAGATCCTAGTCCATCCCTAGCTAGCTACAGTATATAGCTATAGCTCGCATAATTTGATTATTTCAAATCCTAGTCTGTCCCTAGCTAGCTACATAGCTATAGCTAGCATAATTACATTATTTTAGATCCTAGTCCTTCCCTAGCTAGCTACATAGCTATAGCTAGCATAATTCCATAATTTTAGATCCTAGTCCATCCCTAGCTAGCGACATAGCTATAGCTAGCATAATTACATTATATTAGATCCTAGTCCTTCCCTAGCTAGCTACATAGCTATAGCTAGCATAATTCCATTATTTTAGATCCTAGTCCGTCCCTATCTAGCGACATAGCTATAGCTAGCATAATTACATTATTTTAGATCCTAGTCCTTCCCTAGCTAGCGACATAGCTATAGCTAGCATAATTACATTATTTTAGATCCTGGTCCTTCCCTAGCTAGCTACATCGCTATAGCTAGCATAATTACATTATTTTAGATCCTAGTCCATCCCTAGCTAGCAAAATTGCTATAGCTAGCATAATTAGATTATTTCAGATCCTAGTCTGTCCCTAGCTAGCTACATAGCTATAGCTAGCATAATTACATTATTTTAGATCCTAGTCCTTCCCTAGCTAGCTACATAGCTATAGCTAGCATAATTCGATTATTTCTTATCCTAGTCTGTCCCTAGCAAGCTACATAGCTATAGTTAGCATAATTAGATTATTTCAGATCCTAGTCCTTCCCTAGCTAGCGACATAGCTATAGCTAGCATAATTACATTATTTTAGATCCTGGTCCTTCCCTAGCTAGCTACATCGCTATAGCTAGCATAATTACATTATTTTAGATCCTGGTCCTTCCCTAGCTAGCTACAGTATACAGTATATAGCTCTAACTAGCATAATTAGATTATTTCATATCCTAGTCCATCCCTAGCTAGCTACAGTATATAGCTCTAACTAGCATAACTAGCTACAGTATACGGTACATAGCTCTAACTAGCGTAATTCCATTGGGAAAACAACACCCCAGACTTTGCCCTACGACACACAGGCGTCCAGTGGTGCGTTAAGCTCTTTTACTGGCTGTGCCAATATCACACCGCACATAAACCTTTTGAGAAACAATTCCTGCTGAGTTAGTTGTTTTCAGACGATGCCAAAGCAACTCTCTCTCCCTGTACTGAACATCTGAGACTGGACTGCTAAAGTCTGTCTGTCTCTCTCTCTCTCTCTTTTCTGTTTGTCTCTCTCTCTCTCTCTGTCTCGGTCGCCCTGGCACCTGGCACCTGGCAGCGTACACCATATACCACACAAGCCAGCCAATCACGCGTTACTCTACCCAGAGGTCAAAGTGTTAGGAGAGGTAAATCAGGCTACCCTCTAAGTCTGGCTCAGACACCTTAACCTCTGTCTGTCTGAACGTCTGGCTCTTATAGTATTGGTTTACAGCGTGCTTCTGCTTTCTCTTTTGGGGTCCAAGCCACGTTACTGTAAAGAACTTAGCGCCAACTATTCCTTTCACAACACAGCCCTGTTCTGCTACTTCCTACTTCCTGCTTCCTACTTCCTGCTACTTGTTCTTGTTCTTTTGCTGCTGCAGCATCACAGTGTCCAATAAGCTCATGTGGGCGGGGCATCCTGAAGATGCAAGTCACTATAATAATACAATTCATCTAGAATAAATTACGTACACAAAGCTAACAACAAGGCTGTAAAGAAATACACACAAAGCTAATAACGAGGCTGTAAAGAAACACACACAATGCTAACAACGAGGCTGTAAAGAAATACACACAAAGCTAATAACGAGGCTGTAAAGAAACACACACAATGCTAACAACGAGGCTGTAAAGAATCACATGCTCTAAATGGATTGAAACACCCTCCTGTTGGTTATCACTCCAACCCTGTTCCTGGAGAGCTACCGTCCTCCAACCCTAATCTAGCACATCTGATTCTAATAATTAGCTGGTTGATTAGCTGAACCAGGTTAGTTACTACACTACAGGAGTGTAGCTCTCCAGGAACAGAACAGCCCTGTTTGCAGCATGTCTTACCTGTCTGGCTACATTGACCTGAAGGTGTGGATGTCTGGGTCCAGGGCCTGGAGCATCCCTCAACAGGGCCCTTCTCTGGATGGGCAGCCAGCCCACTCTCACCGGAGTCAGAGAGCTGAGTTTAGCCTCCTCCTTCCCTGGCGCCTGCTTGATTATAGCCCTTTCCCAGCTACCGTTGTAGTCCTGGGCAGAGGACAATCCTGCCTTGAGGGACTCCTGGCTGCCCAGGGAACTGTCACACGGGCTGGGAGTCCCACAGGGGGAGAGGTCCCTGTCCCGGCTGCAGAGAGATGGGGACGAGGGGAGGCCCTGGTAGTGGTGACGCAGGCCAGAGCCAACGGGTTCCTTGTGAAGGGTTGGCATCGACGCTGTCCCGTCGTAGAAAGGGGCCTGCACTTGATCTCTCTGCACTCGGTCAGGGTTTCCGAAATATCTCCCGTTCTCCATCCTCTCCAGCTCCTGTAACCACCTGTCTAGATTCTGGCTACCTCCCTCGATGGCGCTCTGCGGGCGAGGGGTACGACCCAAATGAACCTTTGGATGGGGCTCAACCTCTGGGCTGTCAGTGGGGCTTCCGTCAAAATAGTCCCCACTCTGCATCTTCTCCAACTCATACAGCCACTCGTTCATCTGACGTCTTCCCTCGATGGCGCTGTGCGGCCGAGGGGTACGAGCAGGGGTAAGTTGAGGGGGAGATGGAGGCACAAGCTCTACCTTGGACACTTGGCCAGGACTGCTAACTGGGCTTCCTCCTTTAAAATAGGTCTGACACTGCACTTGGCCAGGACTGCTAACTGGGCTTCCTCCTTTAAAATAGGTCTGACACTGCACTCTCTCCAACTCCTGCAAACACCTGTCTAGATTCTGGCTGTGGCTCCCTCCATCTCTGGCGCTCTGTTGCCGAGGAGGGTTACATCCCGTAAGACCGGTATGTCGTGGCACCACCTCCACTTCAGACATGAGTCCGTCCCAATGGGACGGTTCCCATGATCTTCTCCAGCCCGGATCCTGGCCCCTACGGGCCCCCGGGTGGGCAGATGGCCCACGAAGATTCATCTCTCTGGGGCTAAGGTAACCAACAGCTCCCCGTCTCCGGTTTCAGACCCCTGGTTTTGGATAAAGCTCCTTCTTTACATCAGCTATTAACGAGAAGGACCCTCTGGCTGGCCCGGGTTACCAGGCACGGCAGAAATATCTGGCCAGGAATCAGGGGCTACACGGCGGCAGGCAGTGGATTCATATTATTAAGGAACTGTTGGATATCTGGAAGCAAAAGAACCATCATAATGTATTATTGATTAGGAAGCTCCGAGGAACCGACCTGCAGTGGAAATCAACAGCTTCCCGGCTGTGTTAACCACATCATCATCTTAATATAAAATAATGACACAAACAGAGATACTACATACTAATATTTACCAGAAGATCCTGGGAGTTTAAGAGTTACTATAGAAACAGAAAAGGAAAAGGTTCAAATATAAAACGAATAAACTTTTTTTTTTAAATATATGTAAATCCAACGACTCATCCGTCCGTATCATCCATCCATGGTTTAAATCAACTCAAATGTTATTGGTCACATACACATGGTTAGCAGATGTTATTGGTCACATACACATGGTTAGCATATGTTATTGGTCACATACACATGGTTAGCAGATGTTATTGGTCACATACACATGGTTAGCAGATGTTAATGCGAGTGTAGCGAAATGTTTGTGCTTCTAGTTCCGACAATGCAGTAATAACCAACGAGTAATCTAACCTAACAATTCCACAACTACTCCTTTATACACACAAGTATAAAGGGATAAAGAATATGTACGGTTTACATCCGTATCATCCATCCAGGGTGTTATTCATCCATCCAGGGTGTTATTCATCCATCCAGGGTGTTATTCATCCATCCAGGGTGTTATTCATCCATCCAGTGTATTATTCATCCATCCAGTGTATTATTCATCCATCCAGGGTGTTATTCATCCACCCAGGATGTTATTCATCCATCCAGGGTGTTATTCATCCATCCAGGGTGTTATTCATCCATCCAGGGTATTATTCATCCATCCAGGGTGTTATTCATCCATCCAGGGTATTATTCATCCATCCAGGGTGTTATTCATCCATCCAGGGTGTTATTCATCCTTCCAGGGTGTTATTCATCCATCCAGGGTATTATTCATCCATCCAGGGTGTTATTCATCCATCCAGGGTGTTATTCATCCATCCAGGGTGTTATTCATCCATCCAGTGTATTATTCATCCATCCAGTGTATTATTCATCCATCCAGGGTGTTATTCATCCACCCAGGATGTTATTCATCCATCCAGGGTGTTATTCATCCATCCAGGGTGTTATTCATCCATCCAGGGTATTATTCATCCATCCAGGGTGTTATTCATCCATCCAGGGTATTATTCATCCATCCAGGGTGTTATTCATCCATCCAGGGTGTTATTCATCCTTCCAGGGTGTTATTCATCCATCCAGGGTATTATTCATCCATCCAGGGTGTTATTCATCCATCCAGGGTGTTATTCATCCATCCAGGGTGTTATTCATCCATCCAGGGTGTTATTCATCCATCCAGGGTATTATTCATCCATCCAGGGTGTTATTCATCCATCCAGGGTGTTATTCATCCATCCAGGGTATTATTCATCCATCCAGGGTGTTATTCATCCGTCCAGGGTATTATTCATCCATCCACGGTATTATTCATCCATCCAGGGTGTTATTCATCCATCCAGGGTGTTATTCATCCATCCAGGGTATTATTCATCCATCCAGGGTGTTATTCATCCATCCAGGGTATTATTCATCCATCCAGTGTATTATTCATCCATCCAGTGTATTATTCATCCATCCAGTGTATTATTCATCCATCCAGGGTGTTATTCATCCATCCAGGGTGTTATTCATCCATCCAGGGTATTATTCATCCATCCAGGGTATTATTCATCCATCCAGGGTATTATTCATCCATCCAGTGTATTATTCATCCATCCAGGGTGTTATTCATCCACCCAGGATGTTATTCATCCATCCAGGGTGTTATTCATCCATCCAGGGTGTTATTCATCCATCCAGGGTATTATTCATCCATCCAGGATGTTATTCATCCATCCAGGGTGTTATTCATCCATCCAGGGTGTTATTCATCCATCCAGGGTGTTATTCATCCATCCAGGGTATTATTCATCCACCCAGGATGTTATTCATCCATCCAGGGTGTTATTCATCCATCCAGAGTGTTATTCATCCATCCAGGGTGTTATTCATCCACCCAGGATGTTATTCATCCATCCAGGGTGTTATTCATCCATCCAGGGTGTTATTCATCCATCCAGGGTGTTATTCATCCACCCAGGATGTTATTCATCCATCCAGGGTATTATTCATCCACCCAGGGTGTTATTCATCCATCCAGGGTGTTATTCATCCATCCAGTGTATTATTCATCCATCCAGGGTGTTATTCATCCATCCAGTGTATTATTCATCCATCCAGGGTATTATTCATCCATCCAGGGTATTGGTCATCCATCCAGTGTATTATTCATCCATCCAGGGTGTTATTCATCCATCCAGTGTATTATTCATCCATCCAGGGTGTTATTCATCCATCCAGTGTATTATTCATCCATCCAGGGTGTTATTCATCCATCCAGGGTGTTATTCATCCATCCAGTGTATTATTCATCCATCCAGGGTGTTATTCATCCATCCAGGGTGTTATTCATCCATCCAGGGTGTTATTCATCCATCCAGTGTATTATTCATCCATCCAGGGTATTATTCATCCATCCAGGGTATTATTCATCCATCCAGTGTATTATTCATCCATCCAGTGTATTATTCATCCATCCAGTGTATTATTCATCCATCCAGGGTGTTATTCATCCATCCAGTGT
Organism: Oncorhynchus mykiss; assembly: GCF_013265735.2. Classification (NCBI taxonomy): domain Eukaryota; kingdom Metazoa; phylum Chordata; class Actinopteri; order Salmoniformes; family Salmonidae; genus Oncorhynchus; species Oncorhynchus mykiss. The sequence continues at coordinate 6,007,126 of NC_048587.1, read as the reverse complement.
ATTATTCATCCATCCAGGGTATTATTCATCCATCCAGGGTATTATTCATCCATCCAGGGTGTTATTCATCCATCCAGGGTGTTATTCATCCATCCATCTATTCCAAATTTCCCTTGTTGTTTATACTTTTTTGTTCGATCCATTTCTCTGTCAGGCAGTCAGGCACGGAGATGGCTCTCCCTGTGGGATGTTTCATAAACAAACAAAAGAGTTACAGAGCAGAGAGCCAGGGAGGGAGGGAGGGAGGGAGGGAGGGAGGGAGGGAGGGAGGGAGAAGACAGAGAGGCCTCTCCATGCCATCTCTACCCCACTGAAACAAAGAGGTGCGGGGGGGCTGTCTTAATCAATGGCATCAGCACCCAGTTGTTGGGGGTTAATTGCAATGCTCAAGGGCACAACGGGAAATTTTACCACCTTGCCGGCTCGTGGATTCAAACCAGCATCCTTTTGGTTACTGCCCAACACTGTTCAGCGCTAGGCTACCTGCCTCGCAAACTCACCCCAGTTAATCAATAACTTAGCAAACTCACCCAGTTAATCAATAACATAGCAAACTCACCCCAGTTAATCAATAACTTAGCAAACTCACCCAGTTAATCAATAACTTAGCAAACTCACCCAGTTAATCAATAACTTAGCAAACTCACCCAGTTAATCAATAACTTAGCAAACTCACCCTAGTTAATCAATAACTTAGCAAACTCACCCAGTTAATCAATAACTTAGCAAACTCACCCAGTTAATCAATAACTTAGCAAACTCACCCAGTTAATCAATAACTTAGCAAACTCACCCAGTTAATCAATAACTTAGCAAACTCACCCCAGTTAATCAATAACTTAGCAAACTCACCCCCAGTTAATCAATAACTTAGCAAACTCACCCCCAGTTAGTCAATAACTTAGCAAACTCAACCAGTTAATCAATAACTTAGCAAACTCACCCAGTTAATCAATAACTTAGCAAACTCACCCAGTTAATCAATAACTTAGCAAACTCACCCCAGTTAATCAATAACTTAGCAAACTCACCCCAGTTAATCAATAACTTAGCAAACTCACCCAGTTAATCAATAACTTAACAAACTCACCCCATTTAATCAATAACTTAGCAAACT